>NW_019743656.1:4014311-4016146 GCF_002891405.2 Cryptotermes secundus
GAAGGAAGGAAGTAATCCTATTTCAACTTCTTTATTACAACCGTCACAACACAACTAATATCAAGATCAGTGTCTAGTCGTTGTTTACATTCCCTACAGAACGGCCAATACTTTCTAAGATGAGGCACCGACTAAATAATTAACAATAATATTATTACATCAACATCACGAGCCTCCAATACATTTTTTATATATACACAAAATATAGAATACTCCTCATGACCAGATATTTATTACTGTTTGGCATTTACGGTCTTGTTTTTGCGGAAGCCCTCTCTGATGAGAGGACGGATCTGCCTTTTGTATATGCCGCTGGCCCTTGCCAGTGCAGTCTTTCTCGGGTCTGAGTCCCTTGGGACTCGTGACCATATTTTACTGTCTCAGATAAGAGACTTCCCATTTCGTCGCCTCCTACGACTCGCAGGGTCACGGTGGAGGTATTCGACCCCGCCTCCACACGGGCTTTTATAACCGAACTAGTCTCTTGTTGCAGTTGGACTCTTATAACTTGCACTCGGACTCAGTAGGGAACACCTTGTCGAAAGGTTAACTCGCCCGCTGCTATCGAAATGCTGCCTCAAACAATTCGTGTGTAACGGTGGAAACTCCACTGTTAGGAATTGCTAGCGTTCTGGTTCCTAGCCGCTGTCGTGGGAACGCTGGTCGTTGCCTAGGAAATCAACTCTGATCTCCTCAAGCATTGCGGCTTTCTGGCGGCGTGCCACAATATTTTATCATAAAATGCGTTGGAATTTTAGCGGAAATCTTTTTAAAAACAAACCTCGTCAAAGATATATGCGGTCAGTAACTTATTCTTTTAAAGACGATTTACTAGGAAAATAGATAAGTAGGAATAAGATTATGCCGTGTTGCTATCTCGAGGGAAATTATTTCGGAAAAATTATGAAAAAGAATTTTTCCTCAAAATACGTAACCTCTCCCTTTTCTATAAAATTCTCAATCACAACTTGACAAACATATGCAGTTTGTTGTTCAGTGATTCTGACCTCAGAAAACGAAACAAATCCTTACAGACAGTCACTACATGTTCCACTAATATTTATTATTTCACTTCTTGCCAGTTTATTCTGTAAACTTCCCTTACATCCGCATGCGGTCGGCCATTATTTACGACGATCTCAAACAAAACAAACAGCGGGATCCTTCAATACAAACATTTCCCGTCTCTAGTTACAGTTTCCCCTACCTCTACAACCTTACACATTAAATCAAGACTTCAATGAATATGTATGCTATCAAAAACTAAAAACTGTTTTCATTAGAAATCGACACAACGATGTAACCTCAAAAGGACAGCTGCCTGGCTCTTACTTCCACATGACGAAAGAAGAAAGACACAAGAACGACAGCTGACAATAAAGGAACATTCCATTATCGTAATCCGATACTGAGAAGCCGCACCAGTGAATGTCGCTATGAAAACGAACACTGCATTTGGGTGAAATGGCCGGATCAATCATAATTTTGAACTGGTGGATGCCCTCAAGAAGACGGAACATTATTTTTGTTGTTGTTGTTGTTGTTATTATTATTATTATTATTATTATTATTATTGTGTGCATTCGGTATAGCGACTGGCTGCGGGCTGGACGACCAAGGGGTAGGAGTTCGAGTCCCGCTGGGGGCAAGAATTTTCACTTCTCCATGTCGTTCAGACAGGCTCTGGGGCCCAATGGGTACTGGGGGCTATTTCCCCGGTGTAAAGCGGCTGGTGCGTGAAGCTGACCATTTACCTCCAACTAGTGCCGAGGTCAAGAGAACGTGGGTCTATACACCCACTCCCCCATACGCCTTCATGGTGTAGTGCTTAATTA
>NW_019743656.1:4016221-4046970 GCF_002891405.2 Cryptotermes secundus
TCTACACTGTGCTCTGTCTGTAAGTGGCCTTGGGGCTGTTGACTCGGCACGTATATAATAAAGAATTAAAGAATTATTATTATTATTATTATTATTATTATTATTACTACTACTACTCTTTAAGAGCAATCTTCTGGTCAATTTAGCTAATAAATAGTTATCGCAATTTGTTACACTGCATGTCCTCATTTTCATTATTCATTCTCAACTCCAATGAGGACTTGAATATTCTGCACGCTTAGCACAGCAATCAGCTGAACCCTTCTTGAGGAGCCGCCAATTCTTCAACTACTCAAGAATTTCCCAGAATTTGATGGAACCCGAAGGTTCATTACTGTGTTCACAAGAGCCCTCCACTCGTCCTTATCCTGAGCCAGATCAATCCAATTTACACCTCGCACCCTACCTCTCTAAGATCCATTTTAATATTGGTCACCCACCTACGCCTTTGTCTTCCCAGCGGAATCACTACTACTAGTGAGGGGTGGAGTCTAACTGGGTCAACTCGGCACGGCAGCCACTGATTGGCCTATTGTAGCCTGCCCCGGGTGATTATGATAATGCAGAGTTTGGCGGAATGAAGATTGGCAAGGGAAACCGAAGTACTCGGAGAAAACCCCCCAGTGCCACTTTGTCCACCACAAATCCCACTGACCAGACCCGGAATCGAACCCGGGTCTCCACGGTGGGAAGCCAGCGACTAACCGCTTGAGCTATGGTGCGGCCCGAGAAATGTATTAGTTTCTGTTACAAACATTCTAGATGTATTGGCTCCTGCAGCTATATGGTTACCAGGTACAACGAAGACCTAAATAATAATAATATCATCATTATTCGTAGTAGTAGTAGTAGTAGTAGTAGTAGTAGCAGCAGCAGCAAAAGCTATCCCTGTAACAGGCCATGGAGGCCCATAGGGTTGTGAGATGTTGACGGTCCCATATTATCTATACAATCGGCTCACAGATGGTGGCAAGGTTGTCAGCCTTACGCGCCGGCCGCCCTTTACCTCCAGGAAGATTCCTGGTACTCATTTCTGTTAGAGGCTGAGTCGACCCCAGAGTCATAATGCAGCTGGAAGGAGTAGGTCAACTGTAAAAATCCACCTCATCGGGACTCGAACCCGCGATATTTCGGTTTGTAGCATAGTGCCTCAACCAACTACGCTACCGCGTGCCACAACAGTAGTATTAGCAGCAGCATAATGGTAATAGCAGAAATAATAATGGCGGTAGTAGTAGTAGTAGTAGCAGTAGTAGCAGCAGCAGCAACAGTAGTTCTCACGAACAACAGAACGCAAATTATTGGCGTGAATACGACTGGAGAGTGGCACACTCCTACCGTGACAAAGAAATGGATTGCTGTAATCAACTGAACGGCAGAAAATGACCAACAGTTCAGAACAAAGGAAGCCTTCACTCACCGGAACTGGTCCCTTCCATTCAGCGTTTCCTGTTTGATGCTCAGTATTACCGGGCCGAGGTCCTCGTCATTGGTGAAGTAATTCCAGTGCTCTGTACCGTAGAAGTACTTCTCGTATGTTTCTTGCTCCACGGACGTGAGTTCGAAGCCCTGATTCTTCTCCCACTGCTCCTCGATGGCCGTCTTCTTCTTCGGCAGTTCATCGTCGTCTTCATCGTCCTCCAGGAGGCACTCGTCTCCGCGCACAATGCCTGATGGTCCCTCTCCCGCCCCCTCTTCCACTCCTCCAACACCACCATCATCCTCGCGTTCCCGGTTTCGAGTCCCGCCTCCAACTTCCTCTTCCTCCTCCTCTTCTTCTTCTTCGTGTATCTCGTGCTCGGATTCGGATTCGTCCCAGATCGTGTCGGACGCGATCTTTTGGCGCGAGCACTCGATCCAGTAGCCCGGGGTAGGGATCAGATTGTGCGGGAACTCCTCACAGAACTCGTCTGCAACAGAACTCAACAGTGTAAACAGAATTCTGTCATGAGGTACTTGTCTACAAGTGCAATTGTACATTGAAATAACTTCAAATATAACATTGCGTTGATATTCTGCAGAAAAATAATAGATTACGATTACTTGGAATACATTTGTTTAATAGGATAATTTTTCACAAAGTGTTTTGTTTTAAAGGAAATGGACACCTAATGGCAAAGATTTCAACAAATAATTAAATAACAGAGATAATCAACTCATAATAACAGTTATGCTGAACCGTTTCGTTCCAAATTTCCACAACTGTTAGGAACAATGAAACTATATTAAGGGTGGTAAGAACGAAGAGAGACCTGAAGTTTTATACGGGGGTGGCTAGTCCGACTTCAATATACGAGTCTGAAACATGGTCACTGAAAATAATATTTCATGTTTCACTGACTTCCGGTAGTAAAATAATATTTGCTGAAGCTACATGAACGCTTCTGTATTTTAAATATTATTATCATCTTGAATGTTATGCCTTGAAGTCTGGTACAAATTCATTGACATTTCTGAGCAACGCCATGCCTTCATCTTCGGTTTCCTCTTTGCTTCATTCTCTTTACTTGCTTACCATATCTTCAACCTTGAATATGGAGACAGTATGTTCCTCCGAAACATCAATTAACTTCTACCACACTAATCGACGTCACGGACTAGGAGATAGTTCTCAGAATCAGCTCTATGTGATCCTAAAATTCATCAATAGGTCTATTTCTATTACTTAGTAAAATAGAAATAAATTTGAGGAAGATATTGTGGCGGATTTCTGTGCCCTGATAGGGGACAGTGACTGTATTCACCCACTATCGGACGTCCGTGGATATCTTTTAACCTGTGCGGCGGAAAACACGCTTGCACTAGGGGACCCACAAAAACTCGAGTACTTAACACAACAAAAAGCAACATATAATTAACAAATCACTATTGCATCAAACAACCTATCAACTCATACACAACCTTCGACTACAGCCCTGTTTTACACTTCCTACAATTTAACTACCCACTAGCCGTTACTTGTAGGTTGGTGAATAAACCAATTAACAATCCAAACGGCGCCTTCAGTAACGCAACATGTTACACTGGTTGTAACGGCCGGAGAATAGATGCTGGAAGAACAGCCTCCAAAGCAAAGGAACGGGGATGCACCGTTAGGCTATTCGGGACGAACAGCCTTAAGGAGGGAGCAGTGTGACATGTTGCGCAACGAAGGACCCCTACCTCCCCAGCGGCACGTGGCGGTAACGTAGCGCTCGCGTAATAGGCGAGTCATCACCCCGCCACTCTCCCCTCAATGGCACAAACCAACACTCTGTATTTCTTTCTCAAAACAATCATTGAACCAGAATTATATATTGACGACCATCAGTGATCCGAACACAGGCAAGTACTCATGCTTACGAAAGAGGAAGGCATCTGACTCCATCGCGTCTCCTTCCTGCCACGCGACTGTTCTGAGCGACTACTAAAATCAGAATGTTCGCGGATCCTCCCGTCCGAGCCCCTTAAAATTCAACATCGAGACTTGCCTCGTGTCGTCACTTAATTTGTCAGCAATTTCTATAGACTGTACAATTGACACCGGATGACTACAGAATGTACGGCGTCTCAACTTCCGGCGGGTTTTCAACATGTTATTCACCCGTCGTATTTCAATTTATAAAATTTGTAATTATTTTCTAATAAGTTACACACAAAATAGATCTATTAATAACCTAGGGCACAACAGTATAGACCCTTTGCTGAGCGCTGACTCTGTAAACAGTAGTCGTTGCTTGACAACGGATCTATAAACACGAGTACAAAAAGAGAGGAATTGTTGGAAGCGGTGTTTTCTGTTGGGTTCTCCCCGAGTCTATATAACGAGGCCCCAAGGTCAGCTGAGTTCATAATGTAGAGATGAATGAGAGAGGTGACGGTTGGCAGTGCAGTTGAGCTCGGCAAGGGAGGCTAAGTGGAGTTGTCAGTTGAGGAAACTGATAAGAGATTGTAACGATATAGTTGATTGCTGGCAGTTGGGATTGCGAGAATTGACAAGAATTTTTCACGGGCGGCTGTGACAAGAGGATCGGAACGCTGGATGCTGAAGAATCTCCACTGTTAACACCCATTACCGGGAAACGGCTGTTGACACTGAGGGCTGGAGTAGGATTAACGGGTGCTGTGGTGATTTGTAAAGAATAGAGATTAGCAACAGCGCTCTAATTATGTGTAGTTTCGAGTAGTGTCAATAAATCAAATTTCCAACCCATACCCCATCTATAGTCATACACCTATATCATGACAATATAAATTAGCAACAAGAATGTATTACCTGGATAACATCGATTTATCCCCTACTCTACTTTAAATTCGTCCTCAGCAAATTCACAATAGAAATTACAAATACAATTCTTTATGAACCATAATTTCTTACCCAGAATTCCAGTTTTATGCAGTTCTGTTCCATTCAAAGCAACATGATTATCATTGTTTACATATAATTAACCTACCCTTCCCTTCTCTTCACCCTAAACCGATTACTGAATGACGCGATGTTGTTTGGAGCAACAAGAAACAATCACAAGCGGAATTATTTGAAACAAAACAGAGTCGAAACAAACAAGATGTCACAGTACGACCATAGCATCTAAAAACTTCTCTCTCGTATCATGGTGTAACACAAAGAACTTATGCAAAAAGAGATAAACCAGTCGAATTAATGCGGATGTAGTGACAAGGCATTAAACTAGTATGAATGTCTGATGTGACACAAAGCTGTGTCATAACTACACGAGGAAAACAGAAAACATCAACAGTTTGGTAAACATGCCATTTCACTGTTTTCTTTGTGTGCATGAATCGAACTGAAAGTCCAGCTGCCAGGCCATCCAGCAGTGCCCTTATTTCTTGGATGTGGAATTCAAATGGTGCCTTTCCTTTGAGAATAAAAATACTCTCCATACTTAAATAACTGAGATCATACACATGTCTCTTTGTAATACAAGCTTGTAATATGAAATATAATATAAAAATTTTTTAAGAGTAGTATTTCGTATTTCTTAAGGTTGAACCTTCTCTGTGAAGCCTATAAATGACCGGAATCGATCGCCAAAGCAAGCTTTATTCCATCAGACAAGTCGGCTGCAACTTGTTTCTCGTCGGTCATTAGCCGATTATCATCAGGTTGAAATATACAAGTATATATACGTATATACAACGATTTGTTTTGCTTCTGATGATATACAAAACAAAAACAAACTCCGTGACCTCTAGTCCGCAAACGAACTATACCGACCGAGCGACCGCTGCTTGTCGGCGAAGTTGGTGCCAACCTTTGCGGATAGAGGGTGTCACGTGGTCAACGCAACGGATTTCCAAGGTCGTTAATCTCGGTTTTCTAGACCGGAGCCGTTATTTCCTTGAAATGGCTCCTCAATTATCATCTCGAGGTTGAGTGGATCCCGATCCAGACCAATTACTTCTGAGAAAATCTGGTAGGGCCGGGAATCGAACCCGGGATCTCTGCATCTGTAGTCAGAAACTCTGGCCGCTAGACCACAGAGGCGGTCTCTGATGATATACACATACAAATTCCGGGAAGAATTAATCGGCTACTTTCCTTTGATCCGACACGGACCACATAGAAAATGAAAAAAAAAATGGAGGTTACATAGGCACAGACATAAAGACCTCCCGTTTCCAAGCAACGATAACGGGAACACAGTAACATGATGTCATAAACCTCTTAACGTCAAAAGTTACGACGGATACACACACAGATGGACAGGCACAGACGCATACACAGAGAGACAGCAAGGTTATCACATAAGCCTCCTTTTATTTCTTCAAAACAAAGGAAGCAGGCTAAAAGAGGAACATTTTTTCTTATAATTTCTACTGTAATTTCGCTCGGGTTAATCACAGATATGCAACCCTTAAAATGTAAATATACTGATAGGTAAGGTAAAAGGTAAAGATAAAGTTGTCCCTCTGCTTAACGAATTAAGCTCAACGCCATGAAGGCGTATGGAGGAGTGAATGTATAAATCCACATATTCTTGACCTCGGCATTAGCTTGAGGTGAGTGGTCAGCTTCACGCTCCGCCCGCTTTATTCCCGGGGAAACTGCCCCCAGTACCCATTGGATAGTAGAGCCAGTCTAGACGATTTGGAGAGAGAAAATTCTTGACCCTACCGGAATTCGAACTCCGACCACTCAGTCGTTCAGCCCGTAGTCAGTCACTATACCGACTGAGCTATCCAGGCTCCCACTAAATGTATTGATAACCGAAAACATAACGAGAATCCGTGAGAGAATTATTAAGAACTATTGTATTGCATTGGAGAGGGTGGGTTTCCCCATGCATTTAGACCATCTGTTGGTCCATTGTGCATCCACCTATGATATTCTACCAGTATCTATTCCCTACCGGTACTGGTGCGTGCCATTAGTCCCGACTCAGCCAGCGAGTTCGGCCTCTAATGGCTCAGCGGTATCTCGATGCTTCCCCCCATCTACCAGAGGCGTTAGAGACTACTGTTGGGCGGTTAATGTCCTGAATTTGGATCAGTGGTCCCCTTGGGACATGAGGTTCTTTTATGTGCCGTAAAGCTACGACACGGGACCCACGGCTTAAAGTCCCTCCCGGAGAACTTGTTCCCTGAATTTTTCCGTCCTTAAAAATTCCACGACCTCCGCCGGGTTTGAACCCGCGTACCTTGAGTCACGAGGTGGGAACGTTACCCCTAGACTACGGAGGACGCTTATTAAGAACTAAGACGATACTCTAAGATTTCGACGTGTATTCCCCCAACATTTCATTAAGTATCGACAAGAAATGGACGACAAAAAAAATCATTGAGCAGCTACCAAAACGTAGTTGTACATTCTACGAAGAAAAGTGAAACAAAATCTGCATATTTTCCCCAAATTTTTACCATGTGCTATTCCAGGAATTTAAATTTTGTGGCGCTAGTATCGATTCTTTCTCATACGCCTGTGCATCCGCCATCTTTTTACTCGTTTAGGGAGTTATAAATTACATCTGGGTGGGGCTCAATATCATAAAACGACAAAATCTTTGAATTGTTTCAAAGGTATAAATGAGGACAGACGCGTATACACAAGCACAGAATAATATAACTCAGAAGTTCGTAAGGGAGGATGGTATTCTGCAAAATGCAATCCAAACCTAAACTAACTTTAAACTCGTGTAATCCTTACGAGCCTTACGTCAAGTAATCCATTATGTAGGACTACATGCCATAAATACAGTGATAAAGGTGACGTCATTTTCGCACAACAATGAAACTGAGATATGCTCGTACGAAAGAGCAATTTAACCTCAGATTCAAAGCTCAACATCCGTACAACATTCTCCAAGATACTCGTTAATACGAGCATTACGACATTTATGGTCGTTATAATCAATTTCCTGACATTAAAGCTGAAGTCATGATCCCATTACAGTTACGGCCTAACAGTAATTATATTATCCAGTCATTAAAGAAATATCGCTGCAGAAGGAGACACCCAAATATAACGTGTAAAAAAAGTTGGTACTTATCACAGCAGTGACACTGAAACTAACTCAAACGCGAAGTATATACAGGGTGGCCCCCAAAAATGTATACACCATCTTCTTTGACTCTCTGTCTGCCATTCGAAAATATGGCTCGGCATTGATATTACTAGCAATATCTTTTACAAGTCGGAAAGTCGTGGGTTCTATTCCCGACGAGGTTACTGGATTTTTCAATTGACCCAATCCTTCCAGTCGCACTATGGCCCTGGGGTGGACTCAGCCTCTAGCAGAAATGGGTAACAGGAATTTTCCTGAGGGTAAACGGCAGGAGGCGCGTAAGGCTAACAACCTCACCGCCATCTGTGAGCCGACTGTCTAGAGAGAACGTTGAGAGCCTCGACGTCTCACAACGCTATGGGCTTCCGCGGCCTGTTACAGGGATAGCGTTACCTTTTTTTGTAGCAATGACTTATCCATACGAGAGAACGAAAAAATAGAAAAAGATAACTTAAGTCTTAAGATTATATGTGTATGGCTGAGGAAAGTTACAACAGATTATTTCAGGGTAATACCACAGCAATAACCGGACTGAGGAAAACCATTAAGTATAAGGAGAGCCGGCTCAATTTGTAAGTAAACGAGTAAAACCCTCGTTGAAAATTCTGCGGGAATGCACATCATTGGGTGTACGAAAGTTTTCGTGCTATCAACTTGCCCTGTTTCTCCAGTCCTGCATGTTACCGAACAAAGCGTCGATGCAGATGTTTAATGTCATCTCCCATGAATAAAACAAGCTGAAGTAATTAACTGTAAACCGTCTCTTTTTTAATAAACTATACTCCGTATATCCATATCAAAACACCATAACTACGATACTGATACAGAAGACCGCTCGCTCGTTTATGTCCAAGTACCTAACTCACTCACTCATGGAGTCGAGCCTTTCTTGAGAAGCCGCCAATTGTGCAGATACTCAAGAACTTCTCAGTATTTTATGGAACACGAGGGTTCATTACTGTGTTCACAAGAGCCCTCCACTGGCCCCTATCCTGAGCCAGATCAATCAATACATCTCATCCCATTCTATCTCTCCAAGATCCATTTTAATATTGTCAACCCACCTAAGCCTTGGTCTTCCCGGTGGTTTCCCTCCTTCCGGCTTTACCACCAATATTTTATATGCATTCCTCCTTATCCCCATTCGTGCTGCATGCCCCACCCATCTCTTCCTCCTCTACTTGATCGTTCTAGTTATGCAGAGCGAATCGTATAGAACCGGCCCGATGAATCTGTTAATAATTCCGCAGGTGATGCATATAACCGCTCACAATTACGACATAATAATCTGTGGGCCGTGCTGAGTCGAATGGTGTGCGCATGATCCGGCAAGTTGCAGCCCTTATGCTGCAAGGTCAAGGACAAGGCCGAAACGTGTCTGCAGTGGGCAGGCGACAGTCATGGGGTACACTGTTGAACAGCGAGTGTTTCTAATGCCTACTTGAAAACGGCGGACACTTTCAACACCTGCTCTGATCACGGCACACAATCCAAGATAAGATATGTGTAAATTACTTTAATATCTGTATGGTATATTTTATATTACACCTCATTTCGACGGGCCGGTTCTATATGAATCACCCTGTATTTGAGAAGAGTACATGCTGTGAAGGTACTCAACTCAAGTTCTTGCAAAATGTTAAAGAGTGACAATTCGTTGCTATGATAATCGGAAGTTACGCACTGACCACGCTAACGCCCAGAATTTTTTATGTATATACATACGCTTATATATAAGGGGGATCCCATATTTCTGATTTGATGTTTCTTTGGAGATGAAATTTTAGATTGTGGTATTCTGCGTTATGTCACATTGTAGTCTGGAGGTTACCAATGTTTTCGAGGAATACAATGGATCCATCTTCAGGGTATAGTTCAGGAAGAACCTGCTACCACGGTCTTCAGGATAGAAGATTCTATCCTGAAGATGGACGCAAAATATTTCTCTGAAATGCTAGTAACCGCCCTCAAAATTACACTTTATCATCAACCAGCAGACCTCAGTTAAAATGGTTAAGTACTTATACAAGTGAATTCCATGTAGATGGAAGCAACACGGTCCATCATTAAAGTTAAGTCTCTGAAATGTGTCTCATTAGTTGGAAGACGCTAATAGGGTATCCAGATTGCACGATTTCGCCAGTTGTCTGCTAATACACAGCTATTCGCGCGCCTTTCTTCTTTCAGTATTCCCTTCGTGTAGCATCAAATGGTACAATAAAAGGTTTCCATGGAGCTGGCTGGCTGTGTCTTGACATTGGATGTTATAACCCCGATACTTGCAGCCTAATGCAGGAGCGGGGGGGGGGATTACGTAATGCCTGTGGGAGGGGGAGGGGTTGATCTCGGGAGACGAGTGCTCATTACAGCTACGTACTACATTCCTGCCTTCTTTGGTTTAGGAACTGATTTACTTCAATTGATGAGACACTCACTTTTCCTCTGAAAATTGTATTATTCGCGTAATTCTGCTATATTAACTTTCGTATCAGTCTCCACGACGGCACATGTCTGGGGACGTAAACGTCGGGCACACAGTTTCAGCTGCAGAAGTTCTGTAGCAGCCACAATAAACACAACAAATATACGTCGGTCTCACCGTCCAGCCATACATTATCCGTCAGTCGGGCAGTCGGTCAGGTCAATCAGTCAGTCAGCCAATATCTACCTGCCTGTCTGTCTACCTACCTACCTACCTACCTACCTACCTACCTACCTACCTACCTACCCACCCAAACCACCCATCCATCCATCCGTCGTTTCTATGTTAAGGATTAAAGTGTGCTGAGAGCTGCACCTACCCTTCTTGGAGCGATGCTTCATCACGTGTACGGACAACTCTGTCCTCATTTTGGCCTTATGTACGCGTAGCGAGACTCACCTCCATCTAATACCGAGTTCATGAATGCGTGGAGCTATACCTCCATTCTCGCATACATCTTCATGGCGTGGTACTTAAGTACACACATGACAGAGTTACCTTTATGGACATATGTCGTCAGGGAGTCCAATATTGCAAGGAGCACTGTAGAGTCATGGGGTATCAGAAGGCAGGAGTACGGCATCTCTCGTAGGGGCGCTCCTCTTGGACGCGTTGCGAGCTACTGGAGTCCGCTCACTGTAAGGTAGAACACCAAACGGTTGAGGCTCCAGGCTTGGTGTTCGAGCTTAGAGTGGACGGACCCCAGAGGAAATCTTCACACATCTTCATCGTTGTCTGGAGTACGGTGCTGTCACCTATCGGCAACCATCCAAATCTTCAAAATATACAGAGTGTTCTAGTTCTCTGAATCACCCCATATATGAAAACACTTTTGCTCTAATTCTGAGAGTTTAAAATAACTGATCTTGTTGCTCGTTTCTGTGATTCAAATTTATAGGGAATTTATTGAAATTAATCCCCCAAAAAAGCTAAGTTATTACAAACGGAACAATTTAAAAACAATGTGTTACTTGCATAGTTTAGTCCTTTGGGCTATACGTTCTTCAGTTTAGTAAATGGGGCTAATTTTTTCTAAATAGAATATTAACTACTTATTCGGCGGCCTCCGTAGTCTAGGGGTAACGTTCCCACCTCATGACTCAAGGTACGCGGGTTCAAAAACCCGGCGGAGGTCGTGGAATTTTTAAGGGCAGAAAAATTCAGGGAACAAGTCCTCCGGGAGGGACTTTAAGCAGCGGGTCCCGTGTCGTAGATTTACGGCACGTAAAAGAACCTATGTCTCTAGGACACCTCTGAGCAAAATTAGGCCAAGTTTCCCGCCCAGCTAGTTTCCAATTCCTCCGGTAGATGGGGGAAGTATCAGGTACCACTGCCAGAGGAGGGGGGACCTCTCTGACAGAAAGGGACTAAAGTATTAGATACCACTGCCAAGTAGAGGGTAGAAACCTTGCTGGCAGAAAGGGACTAGGAACCCCTGCCAGAGGAGGGACGACCTCGCTGACAGAAAGGGGCTGATAGTAAGCACCAGTACCGGTAGGGTATGGAGACAGTAGAAATTAAAGGGGGATGCACAATGGACCAGTAACCGGTCTAAGTGCATGGGGAAACCACCCCCTCAATACGGAAACGGAACTACTTATTCAGGATAGGAGTTCTGTAAGGTGGAAACATAAGGTCCATCCGAAACCAAAATGTATTATAACCCAAAAGACCATAATCATAGTTTTCGCAGCCGCAAATTCCCAAAACCTAATAAAATTCTTGCATTAATATTTCACATTTAAAGCGTTGTATTAAATATAACAACAATACTACTACTACTACTACTACTACTACTACTACTACTAATAATAATAATAATAATAATAAGAGGCCGCTTACTGCCTGGGGTGTGGTTGTTTTGTTGAAGTGATTTATTTACAATTTCCAGTTAAAATTTCAGCGGGTTTTATATTAGTTTATCGCTTGAATAACTTACTGTTCAACCCTGAAGAATGAGGTAATTGGTTCCGCCGGAATTCTGGTACACATCTACCATGATACAGAGTGTCACAAACCTTAAGATAGTAGTCTCCGTAAACACAGCCGTAAGAGCTTCACATCCCTCACAGTTTATATATATGGGGCACAGGTAACGTGGATGAAATATCACCATGATATATTGTGTCTAAAGAATCTCTGATGTTGCGTCATCAATATATAATGACAAACATCGTTACGTCACTGTCATAAAGTTATTAATTTTAGTCTCAAAATGGTATTACAGGAGATCCTGCTGAACACACGAGAATTCTGTCCCGTAAGGTTGGCTACTCAAGTCATGACGTAACCTCAGAGATGTTTCAGACAGAACATAAGATAATTTGGATTGACGGTTCTCATACCGATACGTACGAATAGCACCATCTTCCGGGATGTGAAGCCATGGCGTCTCAAAGATTCGCGAGTTTGGAAAGAGGTGAAATGGAAGTGGGTAGCCTGAGTTCCTGGCAGGTGCTGTTACACTTGGTGTCCCCACTGTGAAACTCGCTCTAATGCATACCAAAGCGCCTGTCTCAGATTTCATCTTCATTCTGACAGGTCCTGAACATGTGTGTTCAACATTATAGGATATCATCGGATACTCTGGTACTGTGCTGACGGTAAGGCGGGCCGGCGAGTCGGTTAGGGGATTTTCCTGTCTTCCCATACATAAACCCCTACAACAGTTAAGAGTACTATACTTCGGCCTTACGATAACAGTTTTACACCCATCAAATAACAGACTATCATCCTAGGTCCAACATCGCCTTCAGCACCCTGTTCTCAAATATCCTCCAGCGATATTATTCATTTTGTAAGAAGCCAAGTATCCATTCTCAATTCACGTGATGTTATTTAATCAAAATTATCAGGTCACAGTAGCTGTAACGGTTTAGAATTCTATTTGGAATGTTCTCGGCTCGAATCCCAGTTGGGACACCTTCTATACTAACTGATGTTCGTTGTTTTCTTCAGTCCCTCCAGGAAATTCCAGGAGAATACCTCGGCTAGGCAAATTCTTTTCAATTTATCATTTCAATTAATTCTACTGTCAGTGTCCGAGGTTCCGTGACTAATAATAATGGGTTCTGTATTGGAGGATTGGATTTATTGACACTTCTTTACAATTACAACGAATTAAAACAGCTCACAATCAATGACTATCTAAGGCTCCCTCCATTCCTTACTGGACTATGACTTGGTTCTGATTTACGAGTCGGTCACTTCTTCAGCTTCCGGTGTCCGCTGGTTAGCAATCCACAGCTGGACACTCAACCCTCTTACGAATGAAGTCACTGAACACCATTACGAATCAATCAATGAATTGAGTCTGAGTCTTATGTTACTAACGACGGTCAGTCGACCAGTCAGTCTTGGAATAAAGCGCCCATCTGGGGCTTTATTACTGCCAGACAGTTGCGGGTTTGTTGATTTTGGGCGCTCTCTCTGACAAGAGGACGGGTCTGTCGTTTATAATTGCTGCTGGTCCTTGCCAGCGCAGTCATTCTTGGGTCCCAGTCCTTAGGAACTAGCGACCATATTTTACTGTCTCAGATTCGATAATTCCCTTTTCGTCGCCTCCTACGACTCGCAGGGTTACGGCAGAGGCATTCTACCCCGCCTCAACACGGGACTATCACCGAATTCAAGGAAGAGCTCTCTTTTACAAGTTGGGGCGAACCGGAGAGAGATAACTACCTCCAACACTTCGTCTGTTACTGGGTCTATTCGTTGCCGCGAGAATATGCTCACCGAACCGTCACTCGGCAATGGACTATTCCGCGTCTATTCGTTGCCGCGGTAACGTACTTACCGACCCGTTGCCTAGCAATGGTCATATTCGTCACGCTACTAACAGACCAGACACTGATAGCGTCGTATACTAACCCAAGTGTGTAGCTGTGTGCGTGACACAGCTTCAATAACTGGGTCATGAATTAGCCAGTTTTCAAATAGGTCACAGCCGCTTCCGGGAACCCATCGTGGGAGATACACCTGACTACCGTCGTCGGCGCACAGACGCCGGAGGTGAGGCAGCCTGGGTATCTGGTTCTGATATCCACTGATCCTGCTCCGGAGGCAATTCTCTGAACTGTCATCAATCAATAGGCGCTGAATGGGCTGACGATTCAATGCATATATATGTACAGTCAATACAGAATGTTTATAAATTATCAAATAAGCAAGATTAACATCATAGGCCATTTAGGACGTGGCGCAGTGTAGTACTGCAAATATATATAAGACTACACGGCGTCACATGCCAGATAAACAATAATAAATAAATAATAATAATACACCTCTTATGATCAAACGTACCAAACAGAAGCCATTTCTTCCTCTTCTGTCGTCCATCATTCATGCTTTCCTCTCACATTTTCTCACCCATTATCTTTTACCTCTCTTCTTCTTCCTTACTCATCTTCTGCTTTTTCCTTTTTTTCTTCTCCACCTCATATTCTTTCTCTCCTCTTCTGTGTTTTCCCTTTATATTTTTTATTGCTTTTCCTTCTTTTCCCTTTTATTTTTTGTTTAGTCGTCCTTCTCTACACCCGTTTTCTCTTCTTCTTTTTACCCTTCTTCGCCTTCTTCTCCTATTCAGCTCCTCATTCTCTTACTTCTTCAGCGCTTTCTTCTCTGCCTACTTTCCGTTTCTCATCTTCATTTTCTTCCTTCATATCCTCCTTTCTCCTACTATACTTACTTCTCCTGATCCGTGAATTGGCACGTTCGTGTTATCATCTCGAGAAGTCTTGCAGCGAAACGAGTGTCAGGTACGGGGTTCGTGCTGAGTTTCGGTTACTCACACAAGCGGAAGTTGCAGGCTGAACCGTGGAACGCAGAACGAAGCCTGAGGCATTACAGCTTCGGGCCGTGAGGTCAGACCTCGCTAGGAGAGTTACACGAGTACATTTACTGTGCTTCGTCTCAGATGACATAAAAATCACAACAGTGTTCATTTACAGCCACTTCTCGATTCGCGTGAGAGCTGCTTTCCCGAAGAACGTCGAGTAGATTCAAAACTCGTAAGTAAGAAATCGGGTCACGCGGTAGCGCAGATGGTTGAGGCACTACGATGCAAGCCGTAAGGTCGCGGGTTCGATTCCCGATGTCATTATTTTTTTTTTAATTTACGTAATCCTTCCAGTAGCACTCTGGTCCTGGGGTCGACTCATCCTCTAACAGAGGAGCCGACTGTCTAGAAAATGTGTGAGCCTCGACGTCTCACAATCCTGTGGCCTTTCATGGCCTGTTACAGGTATAGCTTTAACTTTTACCTTTAATTAAGAACTAACTTTCCGTAAGAAATTAAGGAAAATGAGGGGTTGCGTATATGGATCCAGGCAACCGAAATGCGTATGTAAGTTTCCCAGAGCATGGTCGATGTAAAAGGATTAGTAAAACTCTCATGTACTTGGATTTCCCTCTCCAAGTTGACCGTTTCCCCAACGTTACCCAAGTTGCTCTGGTTGTCTCCGCGCGCAGCAGGATACGCGCAGCTCCTATTGTCTTTAAACGCTACACAGCCGTCCGCCATCTTGCCTGTTACTTATCGGTTGCACGCGTTAAATTGAGGGCTATTAAAACGTAAAGTAATAAGCTGCCTGTTACTGATAGTACACTCGCGTTAGAATGAGAGTTAAAATTACGTAGATTAAGAAGTGGCATAAATATTCTTCAATCGTGTTAAAACGAAATTACGCAAAACAAAGGCGCAGTAAATCAAGAAATGGCTGTATACACTGTTTTATAGGGCTCTTCCATCTTTAAGGGAATGTTATGAAGAGTGCAATTTAAGAATTAGAGGACACTGACTGGATATTACTGTCTTCTCGCATGTGACGCCGTATAACCAGTTAGAGACTTCCAAAAATGTTTTGGACGAAAATGCTGCCGCCACATTCAGGAGAGAATGCATGGTTAAGGGAAGAGAGAAGATGGACACTAGGGTCATGAGCCCTTTAATGGCAAGAGTTTGCTTAACTATTTCTCCTGACTTATCACAACCTAAGCGGACTTTACTCATTCTGTTTTTGGAATTCAACTACTGAAAGGGCCAGTTTTATGCATATATTTTACTTATTCATGCTGGTATGCTCAAGGCATTGATCCCGGGCCTCCCTGTACCGATATCCGTACCAGTTCTTTCAGCCTCTGCTTACAGCCCTGGTGTATAATATTTCATACAGTATTCAGTCTCCGTCCTTCTCTAAGCAACACTTTAGTGATTTCACACTGTCACTATACACTTGTAGGTTCTCAGTTGGTACACCGCGTTTCACACCAAAGTACGATCATGCAATACTCAGGCTTGTGCTCTGTAGAGGTTGCATAAAAAAACCCCTTCAATCCGACTAGAATTTGAAAAGTGGAAAGTGAAATGACGCTGACGAATTATTAATTTATATTGAATGAAATACATGGTATGCGAAATATAATTTATATTAAATAGTCCTATTCGTGGAAGAGAAAAAAGAAACTATTACACTGTATACGTGGTCATGGTTGTTGCTAATAAGGCTGAGATTTATATTAATTAAGAAGTAACATTAATAAGTATCATGATTATAATATAATGATTAGTCAGATCTTTGGTGTGGTGATATATATATATATATTTGCACTTTGACCTTTCTGGTTATCTGTTGTTCTTAAGTATGTCTGGTGTTCGTTCATGGATGGATTGAAACCCAACTAATCCAGTGGATAGAGAAAATAATTTCCTCTGGGGAGTACATAATGACCTACCAAAATATACGAAGTCACGTATTTAGAATTTGAAGTTCCATAGCCGTGGTTATGAAGAGTTCTACAGGGTCGGGGAATATACGAAACAAGTTTCTGCCTACTTTCATGATGGTTTCTTGCTTGGCTTATTCTGTGTTTCTCTAGATAGAGGCGACGTTTCCTTCCGAAACGTCCATCGACTTCCAAAGACCTACACGGCATTATATACCAGAAGACAGAAAACTACTCAGAGTCGCATTTGTGAAGTCTGCAGTCTCCACGGAGTGAGATAACAAAGAGAACAGCCCGGCCTAAGAAACGTGTCAGGACGGCAGAGACTCAAGTTGAGTAACCTTCAAATAAAAGTTACTTGCATTACCGCTAGACAGTCAGGGCTTGTCTAGTGGTACTACTTTAGACTTGTGTTCTGGACATACTCGGTTCGTATCCCGGCCAAACACTTGTTATACTTAGGTCTTTGCCTTCCTCAGTCGCTCCGTGTTAAGAGAAACGACAGTACCTCCATTAGGCTCTAAATCATCGTCGTAATCTTTGAAAAAACAGCCCTTTGTGAGCCACAGCCTTCATTACAAGATTCTGCCAGATTAGTAAGTTTTTCACGTCTTCAGATTTTTTTTTCCTTGGCACTACAGCCCCAGTGGGCCTAGGCCTGCCCCCATGAACTTCTGTTCACATCGGTTTTTCTAGATTTTACACATTCGGTAGGACTCCTTAGGCGGGCGATCAGCTCGTCGCAAGGCCTCTACCTGTACACAAACACAGAAAAACGCACACACAGGAACTAAACATCCATGCCCTGTGTGGGACGTCTTCGGATTATTCAACAATATTTTCTTTTTACAGAGCAAGCTCGTTAGCTCTGCGTCCAAACTCACATCTGAAGAAAGAAATCTCAGTATTTATACCCTCCAGTGACAGGGTAGTCCAGCCAAGCACCGGGTTCCGCTTTCGTCGCCTTGTACCACTCGCAGGGCTACGGTGGAGGCACTCTAACCCGCTTGCACGCGGGGAATTAGGACATAAATACACCATTCCAAATTCTTTGCAATTCATCATTCATCAATAATGCTCTCATTAGACGCCACATCTATAATGACTCACTCCGAAAAAGTTACCGGTCTTGTTTCAGAAATACGAGATACAAATAAACCACATGTGTAGGAGTTTAGGACTTTCGCTTCAAATTCTTGGTGAGTTTTGACGCGTAATCCTGCCTGAACCATGAAGGGGCGTTATCTGATCCCTACGGTTCTGCAGGGTTTTACAGGGACGCGAAGTTTCTCATCCACTCTAGACGGACATATTATCTTGTGAACTTCGCCACTTGAGTATAAGTTTTACAAAACTTTCTAGAGAGCTTTTTGTACTCATCCCTTCAGCTACAGAACAATCGATCTTAGGAAAAAGGGGAACTCGACTCACAAACAAGGTATCGGCTAGGAGTGAGTGTGCTTACGTACCCAACAGTAACGCCATCTTTGATCTCGTGGAATGATAGGATTCACCCACCAAGGAACCTCTGGCATCAGATATGTTCAACTGCTACATCTTTACACGTCCCTTAAAATTTCAACAGAGACATTTTTTTAAAATTCCCGGCTCTAGACTAGTTTCCGCAAATACCCTTCCCTTGAATCAATCTTATACACGAGAACAGTTTGAAACCAAATTTTCACTGAATACGCACTCTAAAAGGTGAAGTCCCTGCGCTCAAAAAATTAAGCACTACACCATGAAGATGTATGGGGAAGTGGATGTATAGATCACCATTTTCTTGATCTCGGCAATAGCTGGAGGTGAGTGGTCAGCTTCACTCACCGGCCGCGTGAGCGGCCTATCCATTGGATAGGAGGCTGGGTGAACCCCCAAAGTCGGTCCGGATAATTTGGAGAATATAAATTTCTTGACCCTACCGGCACTCGAACTCCGACCTCTCTGTCGTCTAGCCCGTAGCCATTCGCAATGCCGACTGCGCCACTCCGGCTCCGAAAACGCACTTTACGAATTCGAAATTTATGGAGACACTTTGACAGTTCCTATCGTACAGGGACACCGTGTAGCTTGGTAGAAGTTTACATATCTTTGGCTGGAACATTCTGCCTCCGTCTTCAGAGGATATACCTTAAAGCTGTAGCAAATTCGTTCGTACTCCAAACTCCAATTTCCTCAGAGGTGCCCTATTTGTATACAGTTCGACTCAGTAACACTGTCGTTTCCTGCAGCCACATTCTGTTCCTACTATCAGTAACTGATATTCCTTCTTAATTTACTTTCCATGTAAAAGGCAAATGGGCGAGCCGACAAACATTATACCAACAGTCGGTATAGGGACGGGCTACAGGATGGACGGCCGGGGTTCGTTTCCCAGCAGGGGTAAGATTTTTCTGTTCTCCACAGCGTTAAAACCGTCTCTGGGGCCCACCTAGCCTCCTATCCAATGGGTACTGGTGACTCTTTCACCAGGAATAATGCGACCGGAGGCAAGAATCTGACCACACACTTCCATCTAGTGCAGAAGTTAACAATGGTGAGCTACACCTCCACTTCCTCCCCTATATCTTCAGGTCGTAGTGCTTAATTAGGCACGGGGACAACTTTACTTTTCCTGTTCTGCTTAGGCTAATTATACACGCTACGTCTTTCTCTAAAAGTAGAAATTTTCACGTTCTTAGAAAGCAGATGTACATTCAATACTGTTCTGCCCGAACGTTCGAGATGTAAATTCATTCACTGTTTTAAGGGAGAAAGGAGGGAGTGAGATAAAGGTATGAAGGGAATTGGAATTAAGAAAATAAAGAAAGGGTGGAGATTAAGACAAGAAATAAATTATTCATTGTTGAATTCTAGATGGCTTCTTCGCTAGTACTTATCATCAGGGCAAGGTTCAGGGCAATGTGCAGGTTAGAAACCAAAAGCTCTGTACCTCATCATGGAGGTAGAATCCGCGGCGGAACACTGGAAATCGTTTAACGAGTTTCTTCTTCGTGTCTAGGAGGACTACGGCAGGTTATCAAACAGCAGGTTGCCTCACAGAGGCTGGTGAAATTAAGGGAAATTCAATACCAAAGTTCTTCAAAGCAACAACCAAATGGGACCCTTCAATGTATGACCTTGAATATAAATTGTGGTACGCATGTAAGCGGCTCCGAATTAATAATTATAAATTACGCAATAATTTACGGACGAAAACGACATTTGGCGAGTAGATACGTCGGTAGACGTGAAGGCAATCACGTCAGACTACGAGTATTTCGCTCCGCCTGGAGACATAGGTCGATAAGATAATGTAGCGGTCGTGGACAATTTTAATGTACTATCCCAGAATTCGCCTGCAGGAACCAAGAAAGAACACGACCCCTGCCCCTCCCCCGTTCGGACAACTGATGTCGCTCCCGAGATTCGAACCAAGCACATCCAAAATACAACTCAGAAGCGTTACTGGTTGAGAAAAGTTCTATGTGATGTCGTGTAGTCTGGTACAACATTACTAGAAGATCGGAGGCATGGCTTCCTTGATTCTTGCAGCGTTTCATCTTCGATTTTCAAGATCTAAGAAATGATCCAGACTAAACGGCGTCACACCATAGATGATACCACTTATAGTCATTAAGATGACAATTTCGGGTTCAATGTGAGGTGGTTTGTTTGGAGTTTATCTTGTGGAAGAAATTGGTGACGTCAGGACAGGAAGGGGGTTCCATTCATAGTGTCTTCCGCCAAGGATAGTTTTATGTACCCCTATAAATCTTTAAGCTATTATTTCTCAGGACAGCCATTTGTAGATCAGAGATGCGGATATCTTATGTATATAAGTCCTACATGGAATATCTGCCGTGAAGAAAGCAGGCCGATCGATGAGAGTGACTTTGTGTTGTGGTACACAACAATTAAAACAATTGTGTGATTGTCCTGTGTAAGATTTGACGTCTTCACGGCGGTGACTATGAAGAATGTCATTTTCTGATATGTTGTACCGTGTGGATATTGTGTGGATCGAAATAGCGACACGGTACCACGCCCAAGAAAACGGCATTCTTTTTAATTAATGGTCCTAATTATGGCTGAGGTTAAAAAACGCATGATTATTCAAAATTCAAGCGAAACCCTCTCAGCACGAAGCTTCATGACAAGAATTTATGTCGCCACAACAGACCAGTGACGAAGAAATTCAACGTGTAGTGAAAACTTCCAGTTTCTCCCCTGAGGAAAGTTCAAGCCCGAGGGATCTAGCGGCAATGTAGTGGTGACCATATCTCTCGAACCCCAGGGACCATTAAGGCCCTACTGGTACGATTTTCATACCTGCAGGCCTCTGAAATGACGCTGAAGTAGACTGTGAGAATTGATTTGCGGGATTCCGAGGAAAAAGGGACCCAGCTTCGTGGGTGTCAGGGTGACAGGCGAGTCAACCCTTAAGTAGACTTCGTGCGACAGGACGAGACAAAGTAAAGTTGTTCCTATACTTAATTAAGCACCAAGCCATGAAGGCATATGAGAGTGGACGTATAAAGAATAGCGGGAGAAAATTGAAACAGAGCCGGGGTAGCGCAGTCGGCATAGCGACTGGCTACGGGCTGGCAGTTCGAGATGACGGAGTTCGAGTCCCGGTAGTGTCAAGAATTTTCTCCTCTCCACAGCCTACAGATCGGCTCTGGGGTCCACAAAACCTCCTATACAATTGGTACCTGGGGCTCTTTCCCCAGGAGTAAAGAGGCAGGGGCGTGAAGCTGACAACTCACCTCCATCTTGTGCCGAGTTCAAGAAAATATGGATCTATACATCCACACCCCCATACACCTTCATGGCGTAGGGCTTAATTAGTTAAGCACAGGGACAACTTTACCATATATGGTGAAATACACAGAGCAATGGAAGAGGATGATAAGCAAGAATGAGAGTGAAGTAGAGATAAATTTAGACGAGTAGCAATCAGTAAGGTTAGCAATAGTATGTCTGTAACTTAAATGATGACGTATAATAGCCGAGTTCTGTGCTGCGGGTTTGTAACTTAAGCGACAAGCCGAAACGTATACCAGGGAGTCGAACTCCACAATCCCGAAATGTAAATTGTAACGGACCTAATAAGGTATTTAAAGAATATTTTACTCTGGCATTCAGGGTAGGCTCCGAGGTCTCACCGCGGTGCTTATCGAGAGCTCTGTCTTCTGTGATTTAGTTGAAAGTTAACTGACGTTTCGGAAAAAACATGTCACCTCCATACAAAGGCTCGAAGAATGAGCCAAGAAAGAAACCAGCTTGAAGCAGTTATCACACGGAGATGTTGGGTTTGAGGATTTCGCAACGGTGACTAGGTAAAGTTACTGAAATATGACGCCGTGTAATCCGGTAAAGGTGACCGACGTTTCATAAGATCGTGCTGTTTCCATCTTCAGCATTGAGCAGTAAGCCAAGCAAGCAACAAGCAGAAGCTCGTAAACAATTCACATCTTCCTGTACTTAGATCCTTCCATTACAGCCTGTCGCTTACTAACTCTTCAACCACAAATATAAAGGCACTGAGTTTATCCGAAACGTCGATGCCTTCTTACCGGACTACAAAGCATTACTTCCCAGAAGACAGTGTTCCATTTTCTCTACACAATAACCTCTGAGGCTGGGCAAACCTTAGGGTAAACACGTTCTGTTTATGGAGCTCGTTCACAAAACAACTCATCATTTACCTCAAACTGGCATATCGCTTCGCGAAATGCTCTCTGACTGAGGGAACGTCCATGTGGCAGGCTTCAGTGGTTTCAGGCCACAACACATTAGCGGCCGCGCGCGAGAATAATCCTCAACCTCTTTTGTGTTCTTTTTGCAATAAATAGGAAAGTACACCGGGCCAGGACCATGTAGCCGCGTACCATCAGTAGGAAACTCAAGTCAGCAGATTGGCTAGGCTAAAGGCCGAACGACTGCGAAATCGGGGTTAGGTTCCCGGCAGTGGCAAGATATTATTTCCTGTGCACAGCGTCCATACCAGCTCTGTGGTCCATCCAGCCTCCTGTCCAATAAATAAATGGGGTTACAGTGGCCGAAGCGTGAAGCTCAACATTTATCTATATAGAGATAAAAGGATAAACGTTAAGAGGGGAGTACATAGACTGTCCGAAATGAGATTAATAAAGATGATGCAGTAAAGAAAGAGAGACGAAATGGGTGAAAGAGTAAGTCCGTCCATCCATCCATGGCTCCACAGTGTTTTGTTGGACCTTGGCCCCTTTTTTTCAGTTTATTAATCCTATACACAGTAGGTAGGACTCCTTGGACAGGGGATCAGCCCGTCGCAAGGCCGCTGCGTACACACAGGACCATATAAACAGAATAAAGGCACAGAGACATCCATTCCTCGAATGTGATTCAAACCCATGAACTCAGCGTCCGAGCGAGCGAAGGCAGATCATGCCTTAGACCGCAAGGCCACTGTGATCAGCCGACTGTAATTATACTCTGTCTAAAACATCTGACAGCGAGTCATACCTTGAACACTACAGAAGAAATATCCGTGTGATGTCCGCTATGGAAGTCTTGATTCCAACTGTACATTGTTCACAAGCTCTGGTAACTTTATAATTATGACATAACAATCTACGTCAATGAAAACTGGCAGGGGAAACCGAAGTACTCCCCAGTGTCCTAATATCGACCACAAATCCCACATGACATAAAACTGGATTGAACCCGGCCGCAGCGGTTGAAAACCAACGACCAACCCTCCTGAGCTATGACATAGCCTAGCCTGTCCTGATGGAGATTCGAAACCAGCGCTTAACGAAAACAGATCAACAGTGTTGCCACTAAACTAACCTGTTCTGTAGTTGAGGAGGAAGTGGAGAATAGGGAGTAGGAGAAGAAGTGGAATGATGAGGACACAAAGAATGAAAAGACAAGGAGGGGATAAGAAGAAGAAAACGATGAAAACAACGTCGCTTTTTATATCGTTTTCTTTCGCGTATTGTTCAGGTAACCTTTTCTCTCCAAAACACTGACTTCTTCCTAATGACTCTGGTCTCAGAGTTTAACAGAAGAGCGATCTCTGACCTCAATAATCTTCATATAAACATAGTTAAGGCTCTCAGCAAACATTCGTAGCTACCAACAGCGGAGCAGCGTAGGTTCAGGTGCGTTCATCTTCATTTCCGCACGAATTCCGCTAAGCTATCGTCTGCCCGACGTGATCACGCTCAGAACCCACTGCCACACAGAGACAAAAAAGTAATCTGATAAGCAATGAGGCGAGTCTATATTCATTTCCATAGTAATAGGCTCGCTTAATGAAGGCGATGCACGCTGAGAACACTGCAGCGAAACGAAGATCAGTTGCTGTTCTCAACTCCTCTTTTTGATATTCTTTAGAAAAAACTGCCGATTTTTTGAATGGGGAAATGCATTTACATTAGGAACGCGTCACTAACGAGTTGGGTGCCGCAAAGAGTTCTGAAAAAGGAAATGTGGGCGTGTTAGTTGAAAAGTTGCTCTAAAATGTCTAAAACATCATGACAGTACTCCATAACTTGAGCAGACAACCTTACGGAACGAAATTCCCCCATGTTCATCAAGGTTTCCTGTGCGAAGCTTCAAGCCCTCTTGCTTTATATTGTGAAATCATGGCCGAAAACCAGAATGCTGCAAGAGGGAAAAACGTCCATTGCTAAGTGCTGGCGCTGTAAACACGCGGCAACACAGAGCAGAATCACAGGAGACGGCCACTGCTACGTCACGGGGTTGCGAAACACGTTTTCATAGCCACGAATAAACACGAAAAACAGAAGAGCTGTTGGAACAGATGTTTACTGTGTGGTCGGCCATGAGTGGATGGAAGCAAAAATATAAATTTGGAGAATCCTGGCAAAGCATCTGAAATATTAAAAAAAAGTAACGTTGAGCATAACGTTTGTAGCATAAAACAATATTATCCATGAGAATGACGTTTTAGATGTCGAAACATGTCGGGCAAACGGCCAAACTAAATGTGTTGTAATTGATGTCACGTGGCAAATAATAATGAATAACGTTATCTGTATTTTGAGAGATTGCAAACCCCCTGTTGGGGGGCATCTAGTAGCTAATGATGAAATAAAGCATAACCACATTCTCTTTCAAGTTTATATAGACACGATGTGTAACCATCTTTAGTAAACACAAACAGCAAAACGTTTTCAGTAACCATAGCAACGTCCCCAAATTTGCACTCAGAGCAGAAGCGACCTCAGCTGTCTCTTGTATAAGCTTACGAATCATATCACTGAAGGACTGCCAGCAGTTCATTGGCTTTCAAGCATGGTCATTCTTTCCTTGTAAGTCAAACTATAGGCGAAGTTTACAAATGTAATAAACGTATAAGAAGAGTGTAGAGACATTTCACAATACAGTAAACTCTCGCTAATCCGGTCGCGCTTAATAAGGATAAAAATATGAAAAATGAAAAATTATGTTCGCAGCTGAGTATATGAAGACACGTTGGATTTAGGGGCACGAGGACTTTCAGACTGCGTTGAGGGCAGCTGGGGAGACTGTGAAACCAAGAAAGAAAATATCCAAGATTGGCTTGAGCTGGATGAAGGAGACCCTGGATTTCGATTTCTGATAAAGGTTGAACTTGCTACTGTGATATTATTTATTTTCATCAACACTACCTATATTATTAAATTTTCCATATATTTGTTTTTTAAGCTTTTCCGTCTTTTGCTCCGTTAATCCTGATTATCGGTTAATCCGGACAACTCTCCCTCCCATAAATCCGGATTAGCGAGGGTTTACTCTACTTCCTCATACACGATTTATGGATCACAGCCTTCTATTATTTCGTCCTGTAGCTTCTACGGTTGATCAGAATTTAACCAGAACAGGTGAAACCGTTTTGGAGAAAATTCACATTTCGCATTTGGCACGCTAGACGCCGTACCATTTTGTCCTGATGACATCGGGCATATAAATTTATTTAGATGGATTGTCTCCATAAACAGTCGAAATTTAATAAAAATCGTTATAGAAAATTTCAAGAAAATCATGATTCTATGTTAGGGGGCTAATGTTGAGGCCTGTTCTTGGAGCTATAGCGTACATATTCACCAGGCGTGGACCTATGATGGATGCACTATTAAAAGCAGAATACGAATAATATTTATCCAGCCGTTTAGTACTAACGAGACGCACACGTACATACATACATACATACATACGCGTACATATTGTAGCGTGTAGAGCTATTACTATGCGACGACTGCGAGATATATCACACCCGTTTTTAGGCAACGGCTCGGTAAACACGTTCCCGCAGCAACGAATCGACGCGCAGCAAAACAGGTACTGTTGGAAGTGGAGTGTTTCTACGTGGTCCGTGCCAAGTTCATTTCTGTACGGGAGTCTGTGAAGAGAAAACTTGACCTCGTGAAGATGAAGAATGTCCACTGTTAGGAGCCGTTGCCAGGGAACAGCTTGTGAAGGAACAGCAGGCTGGGAAAGGTTTAGCGGGGTGCTGTGGTGATCTGTAAAGTGCGGAGATTAGCGATGGCACTCGTTATTTGTAGTTCTGAGTATTGTAAATGCTCAATAACTCCAATACCAAATATAAAACCCCTTCGAGAGTCACATGTACTTCATGATAATATATTGTGACATGTTGCGCAACGGAGGACCCCTACCTCCCCAGCGGCACTTGGCGGTAACGTAGCGCCTCGTAATAGGCGAGTCATCACCCCGTCACTCTCCNTTGCAGCCTCCGAAGCAGTTATTGCAGTTATTGTATTATATGTAAAATACACACATGCGACATTAGGAAAAAAAAATTTTTTTGTGTGTTCTGGCGTGCTGAAAGCTAGTTACTCCGTCAAATCCCGAGATGGATATTTTCACGACAATTACACTCCTTTATGCATTAAAACTACAGGCTCTTGACTTGCAAAACAGTTCACTGAATAAGCGAACAGAAGAGGGTGTGATGTAAATTCAATCTGATATCTGAAAACCACTGTCTTCCCGTCTGATATCTAAAAACCGTCGGCTTTCAGTCTGATATCTGAAGACCACTGTCTTTCAGTCTGATATCTGATAACCGTCGGCTTTCAGTCTGAAATCTGAAAACCGCTGTCTTCCCGTCTGATATCTGAAAACCGTCGGCTTTCAGTCTTATATCTGAAGACCACTGTCTTTCAGTCTGATATCTGAAAACCGTCGGCGTTCAGTCTGATATCTGAAAACCACTGTCTTTCAGTCTGATATCTGAAAGCCATTTTCTTCCCGTTTGATGTCTAAAAAATCGAAGATTAAGTTAAACTGAACTGTTAATTTACATTGGATTTTGTAGCTGCTAGAATTCGGTCTCTTGCATGGAAAGAACAACAGGGATTTCTTGGGCACAGGATGCTGGGGAGAACACTGATATCCGTGAGAGAGTAAAGAACAAGAGGCTAGACAAAATTACTCAGTCAAGATCTTTCATTAGTTTGTACTTCAACAGGAAGAAATAGATGGGTGGGGCATGCAGCATTCAAGGAAGAGTGAAAAACTCGTGCAAGATTTTACTCGTGGACCCTGTAGTGAGTACATAATTTCAGGGACCTGACATAGGTGAGAATACAATATTAAAATGGAATATAGAGATATGGAGTCTGAAGATGTGGACTGCAATCATGTAGCTCAGAATACGGATCAGGGACTGGTTCTTGGGAACGGAATTATGGATTTTTGAGTTTCATGAAAGGAAGATGGTTTATGTAGAATTATAAAGAAACTTCTCCCACTCTTATTTGAAACTTCCAGTGTCTTGAAACGCCAGTTCCAGACGACGGTCCCCACAGGTTCCAGTCCGGACGTGAACCTTATACGGACATCGCCTGCTGCAGTGATCAATGAACAAAACGATTCCATTTAAATGATGGATTCTCTAGGCGTCTTTGAGAAATTCCCTTCTGTCCACTAATGGACGGGCAGGAAATGTTTGCTAGAGAAAATTGTGCAGAGCCGAGAGAAAGAGAGGCCCTAGGAGCTCCCGGAAGCAATGTGATGCTAATCAAATCAACCGATCGGTTCGATTATATAAGGTGTTTCTCAATTACGTTTCCATCTTCAGAATCAGAAGTGGAGGGGGGGGGAAGCTGATGTGTGACGTTTGAAGTTATAACAGCGGTAACTATGAAGAGTATTATATTTTGGGATATGACTCATTGAAGTTCCATAGAAGTTCACGGACGTTTCGGGGGGAATGTACTGCCTCAATTTAAGGCGTCGAGGAGGAAGCAAGCAGCAAGAAGAGTTATGACTGTAATATATTTCCCCGAAAATTTGATGGCGCTAAAGAAGAAAATATTATGTACGTCAAGCGGTATAGTCCAGTAGAACTTCATAGACGTTTCGAAGCAACGTACTGCCTCCATCTTCAGTGTCACAAAGTACGCAGAGCAACTCGTACAAAAAAACAAGGAAGTAGAGATCTGAAGTACGTTCCTCCGAAACGTCGGCTTATTTATATCGGACTACAAGTTGTCACATCCCAGAAAATAGCATTCTTCATAGAAGCAGACGTTAGGGAAGAAAGTGAATGGAAGGTATATAATGGATATGCAACAGAAGCACGGTCGATCAATTTACAGCTTCCCGCAAATGTTTTCGCAGCTCAGGCGGCAGAGACTGGCGCGTCTTCCGTCTAGTCATTCTGCAGATTCGGACTGCTAGCAGAATCAGCGCATGTAACGACGATAGAAGCCATTCTGAATGAACAGACGCGACGGTAGATGACGTGCGACAACAGCTGGTCCGGTCCCATTAAATAAGGAAAGTGGTCACCGAAAGTCATCAAATCTACCCTTTTAGAGCCAAGTTCACTAGCCTCCCACCCTTACAACAGTGTGTGTGCTGGACCAACACACACTACAGGTGTCCCATGAGGAAAGGCCAATATTCTGGGAGGTAACAGTATCGGTCTTTCTAAACGAAAAATTGTATATGTACATGTGTGTTATTTCAAACGGTTTCCGAGATAGAGTTATTTCATTGTATAGTTACAGAATTGTCGATAAGAAAGCGATATTACGTACTGTTTCTAATACCTGTATTTATTGTTCAAGTGACAACGTTTGTACAGTTTTACCCAGTATAATACATTTTCGAAAATTCCGCCGTTAACATCAATGCGTTTTGCAACTCGTATGAAGACATGGCGTGTTGCTCATCTGTATAGCGTACAGTGTACTGTACAGTGAAATAGCTCTGTCTCGGAAACCGTTCGGAACAGGACACATGTACATATATACATTTTTGTTTAGAATGACCGATACTGTGACCTCCCAGAGCATTCACCTTTCCTCCTGGGACATACTGTGTACATAACTAATTGTATTTCGATTATAAGGTGGAGACATGTACCTTCGAAACGTCGGTAGCTCTGCGTATTCCCACACGGTATAAATACGCAACAGTACAATCAATATGAAACGGGATATTATCCGTAAAGCTAGGTAATAAATTTGCGCAATAGTCTACATATGGACACTACACTCAAAAATCGTGATCGGATATACATTTACATAAGGCTGAATTTATGGATAAATATATAAACTGTATGCACATGGGGGCATAAAATGTGACGTCAGAGGGGGTAAAAGGGAATAATATCATAAATATTTGAATGTGAATGAGGAACGACCATTTTTGCCTTCACGGCTACGGGTTTTTGGACGCCGAATTATGCACGCCACGTAGACCTGTGCGTACGGTGGCAGAATTTTAAAGTTCTGTTCAGCATTCGGCTGAAGTTTCGTAAGGCATTAAGAACAAGTGAATCACGAAAGGCGGTCTATGGAGGCGGGTCTGTGAGTGATCGAAGAAGAGAGGCAGCAGGCAACGCATCTGCCCCTTGTATTACAGTGGAATGGGATTTTCAGATGGGAGAATGGTACAGATAGATTGATGGCTAGCCTCATCCCAGCGTTAAGTTCATGAATATGTAACATCAGACGAATGTTTATGATTTAAATACACGATTCTGTTTACCAATGAATAACGAATTCGTTAATAATGAAGCTATTCATGGATTATATTTAGTGGAGCCCTTGTCACCGCGCCGTCTAGCGTGCCATCTGCTTGCGCTTGGACAAAACGGCCCTCCACATATGAAGGAGCGAAGTTAATATTATTTTTTGTCTATTTAACTACGTTCTCAGTACCTTAAAATGGCACGATGACGGATTAATTTTAAATTATTTGGCAGGAAGCCAATGTGTCCTGAGGTGAAGTTATCCATGGTGTTAATTTTCTAAGCACTATTCCATGAAGAAGTGTTGGGGAATAGAGGTATAACCTCTCTATTCTTGACCTCGGTGCTAGATGAAAGTAAGTGGTCAGCTTCAGGGTCCGGCCGTTTTACCCCCGGGGGAAAGAGCGCCTGGTATACCATTTGAATAGTACGTCCAGTAGAGGCACTATTATTACATATTGTAGTATGCAATACTGTTGCTACGCAACGACCGCGAGAAAGAAAATGTGTTGCTTCGTTACGGCCGGTAACGATATCCGAGCTCTAGGCAACGCCAATAACAATAATATAAAAACTGTTGGAGGTTTTGTTTCTGTTGGGTCCGCCCCGAGTCTATATAGCGAAGTATCCAGTCCGGATGAGTGAGCTGAGTTTCCCGCCAATTTGTACAGGAACACAGAGCGATAACACCTTGATGGAACAACCTTGAACTTCCAAATCCTTATCAATTCAGGGTTCATGTTAAAATGGTAAAGCTATCCTTGTAACAGGCCGTGGAGGCCTATAGGATTGTGAGGCGTCGAAGCTCCCATATTTGCTTGACAATCGACTCACAGATGGCGGTGAGGTCAGCCTTATGCGCCAGCCGCCCTTTAGCCCCACGAAGATTCCTGGTACTCATTTCTGTTAGAGGCTGAGTCAGGCCGCGCCATAGCTCAAGTGGTTAGTCGCTGGCTTCCCACCGCGGCGGCCCGGGTCTGGTCAAGTGGGATTTGTGGTGGACAAAGTAGCGCTGGGGGAGGTTTTCTCCGAGTACTTCGGTTTCCCGCGCCCACCT
>NW_019743656.1:4047087-4052531 GCF_002891405.2 Cryptotermes secundus
AGTGCTGCAAGCCCGTTGGCTGTCTGTTGCTACCCACTACACGAATACCCGCGATCTTCTTACCCAGACGCTAAAATATGATTATCAATCAATCAATCAATCAATCAATCAAATCAATCAATCAGCCCCATCTATGAAGGAAGACTGTTAGCCATTAATCAGATCTCTGCCTTATCATATATACGAACAGATAGCCGTATTAGATAGCAAGGCTAAGGTCACATGCACCGAGCCTGGAGAAATATTGTGTAGCGTACTGAGCTGAGATCCTAAGGGGTTTTTTTTTTTGTTTCGTAGACAAGAATACGCCGAACACCGAGGCCGCGAGGTCTAAGGCATGAACTGTCTTACTCGCTCGAACGCTGAAATCGTAGGTTCGAATACCACTCAAGGTATCGTTGTCTGCCTGCGTTTATTCTGTGTTTGTGTTGTTCTGTGCGTAGACAGTGGCCTTCCCACTGGCTGATCCCCCGTAAAAGTTATTGAGGATCTGCACAACTGACGACTTTTCAAGAAGGGCTCAGCTCTATGAAGTTAGTCAGTCTGGTCAGTATTGAGATTATATACACGTATATCATCTAATTTAATGCTGTAACATTTGCCTCTCTGAGGATGTGTCTCCTAGAACAGGGGACCTGGACATTTTCATATGTGTCACGGTCCTTTCAGAAATATTGCGATGTCTGTCTACTCGTATATAGAGTGCTGCCGGTAGCTTGCTTCTCTGAGCAGGATATATATTGACATAAACGTAGGTTGGAGGATAAAACAAATTTAATCTTAGAGAAAGAGAACTGGGTGTTGTGAATTAGATTCATCTGGCTCATGATAGGGGCCCGTGGCGGGCTCTTGTGAGAACGGTAATAAACCTTCGCGTTCCGTAAAATGTTGGAAAATTCTGAGGAACTCTCAGAGTCATAGTCACTTTACGACTGGAGGTTTACCTCCAATCATTTCGTCTTGGCTTCAAGCCCCTTGAGACCCACGACCAGTATTTTTTTTCAACTAAACACTTGCAGTTTATGAAACATCCTCGCTTGTGCAGTCATTCTCGAATCTGAGTCCCACGGGACCCACGACCATATTTTAGTCTCATATTCGTGACTCCCCCAACCTTGAGGGCCACGTCCCAGTATTTATATCCCCCCCCCCGGAACAGGGTGGCCTGGTTATAATCCCAGGCACTGGGTTCCCATTTCGTCGCCTCCTTCGACTCGCAGGGCTAGGGTGGAGGTATCCTAACCCGCCTCCCTCGAGTAACTGATGGTTAGTTAGCTGATATAATGTCGTGGTATAAGCTACAGTCCAGTCCATCCACCAATATTAAGATCAGGGTAGGTTTTATACCCTTATACAGTTCCAACACTTGTAGACAGGCCGCGAACCATCAAAAGCTACGCTCACTGAAATATGCATACGGGACGTCATTAAAACACAGAGCTGGTGGTTTAGTAAACCGACACCAGGCGGCGCATAAGGAGAGCATTGACTGGGAAGTGCATGGCAACGTCAGCGAGACTTCTGCAGGTCGATAACGTACTCATTAATCACCAGAGACACTAACCCGTAGCCCAATTAGTGTTAAAACAAGTTATACCTCATGGGAAATATAACTGCTCTGCCATCTGTCTGCGGCACGCTCAATTAACTGCTGATACGTAGATAAGTGCTCCTAGCGACTTGGTGATACGATACACCAAGGAGAATGTGTACGTATATTATAGGCAAATTACAAAAATCATACACTTATTTATTGTTTATTTAATGACGCTTCCAACATGTTAGATTATACAATGACTAGCAAACAATGAATTCAAAGGGCGTGGAAGGAAGACGTAAAGGTGTCCTGGTGTTTTATTAAGCACCTGGATATGAAGACGCATGGAGAGTGGGGAAAAGCTCCGCCATTCTTAACATAGGCACTGAATGGGGGTTAGTGGTCAGCGTCACGCCCCGGCCGCTTTATTCCCCAGGGAAACAACCCCCAGTCGCGGTTTTACGAAGAACCGTAAAGTCTGTTGCCTCTGTCGGGAATCGAGAGAGAGAGACAGACAGAGACACTTTTCTCAGCTTACATTTTTACTCTTTTAATTGTATTACTTTCCTTAACATTTTTAATGAGTCTTTTCACAGCGCGCCATGAGTGTCGAATAATGAAAACCCCCAATGTCAGTAATAACAACCGAGAGATAAACAGAGAACAGTGATGCCAATCTTACTAATTTACGTTTCCCTCTGTAAATATACCGAATTACGAACCGTCTGTATCGCTTCCTTATTGGGTGACAGCACAAACTGCCAATCACGTTTCTTCATTCGCTTCTCTCCACTGCTATGGCCTCATTTTCTCCCTTATAGAGCAGGGGTGACCATCCTTTCTGGCCCAAGGACAACTATGAGAAACGTATAATTTATGGAGTACAGCTCAGTCGGTTTTGCAGAAATCAAGACTTCTTTTGGCTTATTTTGGACTTCACCCATCGTCAGGTATGTAAAAGACAAAAAGACAAAAATCCACGACGTTTTGGAGACTGGATCTGTCTCCGTCTTCAAGTGGATAGGGAAGGATAAACCTACTCATTTGGGCCCCTTAGAAAGAGCTAGTCTCAATGACTGGATCTTTTTGTCTTTTACATATCAGACGATGGGTGAAGTCAAAAATAAGCCAAAAGAAGTACAGTATACACCATCGTCAGAATCCTTTCAAGTCTATCCCAGAAATCACGACATTGAGATTTTTGATAAGGAAAAATTGAAGATGCCAATTGGGCATACAGTCGATGTTGTTATGGTTCACAACTCAATAACAGACGGGCATAGTTCAGTCGGCATACAGAGGAGGCTGTGGGCTCGATGACCGGGGATCGAGTCCCGAAAGGGACAAGACTTTCTCTGCTCTACAGTGTGAAGATCGGCTGTGCCACCCACTCCTTTATCCAACGGGTTCCGGGCGTTCTTTTCCCGAGGGTAAAGTGTCGTGGCATGTGAGGTGTCGAGGATAAGAACGGTGGAGCTATTATCTCCAATCTCCCATACGTCCTCATGTCGTAGTGCTTAATGAAGCATAGGGGCCACTTTTTTTTTCCTTGGCACTACAGACCCAGTGGGCCTAGCCCTACCTCCATGAACTTCTCCGTTCACTTCGGTTTTTCTAGATCTTACACATTCGGTAGGACTCCTTGGGCGAGTGATCAGCTCGTGGCAAGGCCTCTACCTGTACACAGACACAGAAAAACGCACACAAACATCCATGCCCTGAGTGGGATTCGAAGCCACGATCCCGGCTTCCGAGCGAGAGCAGACAGTGCATGCCTTAGACCGCTCAGCTACCGTGACCGGCTAGGGGCCACTTTACCTTTGCTAAAAAGAGCTGACTTCTTAAGATGCCTGTTCAAGCACTCAATAAAATTTCAGTATTATATGTTAACACGAAGTTCCATTACCGGGATCCCAACGCCGATTCCTATCCCGAGCCAGATGAGTCCAATCGACAGGTCCATATTCTATTTACTTAACTTCTATTTTAATATAACTTCCATCTACCGCTAGGCTTTCCTAGAGGCATCTTTCTTTCAAGTTTCCCTACACAAAATTTCTATGGATTTATTTTCACTCCCATGCGTTCTAAATGCCCTGCCCATTCCTCGTCGATTTGATCATACTAATAACATTTGGCGAGGAACACAAAGTTCCTTATTATGATGATATTTTCTTTAATCCCACGTTATTTCATCCCTTTCAGGTCCAAATATTACTTCCAGCACATATTCCTGAAACACCCTCAGTCTATGCTGTTCACACTTCATATGATTTCTTCCTGTCTGTGTTTACTCCAAGTCATAATATGTATTAAACGTCACACAAGCTTATATTTTTGTTTTTAATTCTTAGTATTAACTTCCTTCAATAATTCCTTGATTTAAGTTTGTGTGACGTACATTCCTATGTAGAGTTTAAGTTTTTCCCGTGCTTTATTAATTTAGCACCACGCCATGAAGGCGTATGGGGAGTAGAGATAAAGCTCCAGTATTCTTGACTTCGGCATTAGATGGAGGTCAATGGTAAGCTTCACGACCCGGCCGTTTTACCTCCTAGGAAAAGTCTTATAATTATATTCTGCCCTTAATGTGAGAGAGACCAAGTTTCACACCCAAACGAAACAAAATGTAAAATCACAGATTTGTATTGCGACACAACGCCCGAAACCCGGAACAGTGAAGTCAGAATAGACTTTTATTGCCAGTCAATGACTCGGTAAACACATTCCCGCGGCAACGAATACGAAAGCAACAATAGAGTAACATCCGTTGCTATACAACGGCGAGGTAAACACGCCTCGTCAAGAACAGAGGCTGTGTTTTCTGCGTGGTCCGTGCCGAGGAGCTATCTTGAATACAAGTGGCGCTACAGTAGTTGAGTTGAGGATTCAAGCAGCGGGCAACGGAAGGTGAAGGATCTCCATTGCTAAGATTCGTTGCCACGAAACACTGCAGAGCAGGTATTGTGAAGTGCTGTTACCACGTAATGACTAGTGCAAGTAGACTGAGAAGATTAGCGTGCAGTGATCTGTAGATTGGAAAACAGCAATAGTGCTATAGTTATTTGTCATTACGGTCAATAAATCTATTTCCCAATCGAAACCCCGTCTACACTCACTAATATACGTGAGAGTATATTTTAATCTTTACGTATTTTAGACACAGGTATGATACGTAGTTGGTGTAGCGACTGGCTACGGGCTGGAAGACCGAGGGTTCGGAATTCCAGTCCCGGTAGGGTCAAGAATTTTCTTTTATCCGAGCCGTTCATACCTCTTATCCAGTGGGTACTGTGGGCCCTTTCCCGGGGGGTAAAGCGGAAGCGGCGTGAACCTAACAATTCACCTCCAGCTAGTGCCAAGGTCGAGAAAATGTGGATTTCTGCATCCACTTCCCCATACGCCTCCATAGCGTAGTCCTTAATTAGTTAAACACAGGGAACAACGTTTTCATTTGGCGTTACAGCCCCGATTTGGGTCTTGATCTACCTCCATGAAACTCTCCGTTTCACTTCGGTTTACTAGATTTTAGACATTCAGTAGGGCTCCTTGGGCGGGTGATCAGCTCGTCGCAAGGCCTCTACCTGTACATACACACACACAAACACTAAACATCCATGCAGGGACTACTTTGCCTTTACCTTTTACGTATTTTAGACAGCGGACGAGAGGACAAGCAATTCTGAAACGAAGAGCAGCAAGCATTCCCCGAATTTAATCTGCCTTTACAGAATTTGCTGTATATTATTTCGAAATATTAGAACCCTTTCACTATACAAAAAGGTGAAATATATCATAAATTAAAATCTCATCTTTCTGAATACCTGGCGAATTACTCTCATCGTCTGGTTCGTATTCCAGTTACCGTATCTCGCATGCATCATAACTAACACCTAGAGTATTATTC
>NW_019743656.1:4052554-4054074 GCF_002891405.2 Cryptotermes secundus
AAAAAAAATACCGGGAACGGAAACCCCCCCCCCCCCCCAGCTCCGAGCCCACCACAAGCCCCTCTTGCTGTTACAAGTCAGACTCGCATAACGTAACAGGGTTAGTACACGGGATGATGTATGAAGTGGGGAAATCTTTACTCTTATGTCTTTTAGTTCTCGAGAAATGAAGCCCGCTCACGTCCCTCAACAAACAAGTGCAATATATAAAACTATTCATGCGCACTTGTTACAGAACGTTACAAAATATCTTTACATCAGGAGTCTGGTAGACTGTAATAAGTGCGTAAGCACAGGAAGGGTACAGTAAGGTACTTAATAATATAAACATTTGAGCTTATGGCATTGACTATGAAGATTACAGCCTTGTGGGAAGTGACGCCGTGTAGTGTGGTAGACCTTCACCGACGATACGGAGTGAAGTATTGCCTCAATCTTCGAGGTTCAAAGAGTAAGCCGAGAAAGAAAGGAACTCTTCCGAAACGTTGGTAACATTCTACAAGATTACACGACGTTACAAGTAGATAACACTGTTGATTGTAGTGGATTAGAGTTTGCAATTAGTTGAGGCACTATGCTGCAAGCCGGAAGGTCGCGGGTTTGATTTCCGATGAGGTCATTGGATTTTTTTCAATTCATCTAAAAAACTTCCAGCGGTACTATGGCCCTGGGGTAGAGTCATCCTCTAACAGAAATGAGTACCAGGAATCTTCCTGGGGGGTAAAGGGCGGACGGCGCGTAAGGCTGACAACCTCACTGCAATCTGTGAGCCGATTGTCTAGAAAATGTGGGAGACTTGATGTCTCACATTCCTACGGTCCTGCACGGCCTGTTACAGGGATAGCTTTATATTTTTTAAAGCGCATATAAATATTGTAGCGTGTACAGCCGTTGCTATGCAACGACCGAGAGATGGGCGGATATACCAGGGTCATTTCTTGGCAACGGCTCAATAAACACGTTCCCGCTGCTAAGCAGCAGACTCTAAATAAAGTAAAAGACTACTACAGTGGAAGAGCTGTTTTCTATGTAGTCCGTGCAGAGATGTTACAAGCAAGGGACAAGATCAGTTGACAGTTCTGTACGGGAGTCTGTGAAGAAAGGCTTTGAACCTGCAGATAGGGGACAGCCATTGTTGGAGCACTTACGTGGAAACGACTAGTAACAGACTGAGAACATTGGAGTGTGTGCCCTAGTGAACTGTGAAGTGTGGAAATATTAATAGTGTTTTAGTTATTTGTAGTTACGACCTGTAATTTGTCAAAAAATCTATTCACAATCCAAACCCCGTCTATAGTCACTCATATATTACGTGACAATATGAATGTTGGCAGACATGCCTTACCAAGGAAGCTCTGGATGGGCTCGGAGACTTCAAAGTAGGAGGGCAAATTATTCAAACTGTGAAATATGCAGATGACCTTGTGTTAATGGCTAAGGAAGAAACTGTGCTACAGGGCATGATTGATAGACTAATTGAAATTGGAAGGTGCTATGGCATGGAAATGAATGTGGAAAAA